>NC_142960.1:0-7500 GCF_039701765.1 Tetranychus urticae | reverse complement strand
AGTGGGGGGTACTTTAACTAAAATCAAAACGTTGTTGCTTCACTGAAGTCTTGAGGTTGAGTGATTTGGTTTGTGAAGGTTCAGCTGCTGGGTATATGTCACTGCGCATAGCTTCGTGTAGTGCCGCCATCTTGTTTCACCGGGAGAAACTTTTCTGTTGATGTTTACTTTGACTAATTTTAAACCTTCTTTGCTTAAGTTTTGTTAGAAGGGGTACTTTCTATTGGGAGGCTTGGAAGTGTTTATCTTCGACTGATGTTAAATGAGTGGTGGGTGTATTGTTATAGTGAAATGATCTTTATTTGTTAATTTCTTTATAGGGAGGTTATAATGACATGTCTTACAGAATACTGTTTTCTTACTTTTCAGACCATTTTATGATTTTATGGTTTACAAGGCTTTTAGTACTCTACTTCATCTTCGTTAAGGAGTCTTTCTAGTGCCAGTCTGCGTGATTCTTTCATAGTCTGTCCTCTTTTCTTAGAGTATTGCTTTTTCCATTGGGCACTCCTGTCTTTGAAGTAGTCCTCCTTTACAAGGACCCATGGGCAAACTTCAAAGGTTGATTGTGTAGGTTTGTGGTGTTTGCTAAAGTGAGCGCTAGCATTATGACCATCTTCGTTGATCCATTTACAGTCTTCAAGGAGGCATACTCGGACTCTTCTGTAGCCAGATGGGACCTTTGACTTAGCGAAGGCTGTAAAGTTTCCCCAGAATTGCTGTAGGAGGACCTTTGTTTTGACTCCATTGATAGTTAGGAAACCAGTTTCATATCCTTTTGGTATTTTGTTATGTTGGTCCTCGGTTACCTTACCCCATCCATCAATTTCAATCATTGGTATCTCAATACAGTCATCATCGTCTTCGTGTTGGGGTTGCTTTGAAGTGGAGGCCTTTGGAGTTGCTTCCGACTTAATTGGAGTATTTTTCTTTGGGGTTCTTTTGTCTCCTGGCTTTTCTGGTGGCTTGTTAACTGAGGATGTGCTGGCAATAGGGCTATGTACTGTACTTCTCTTCGAAGGGGGGGTGCTTTCAACCATTTTAAACCTTTTCTTTTCAGGTTCATTGGTTTTGTTGGAATGTTGTATCTTCCATTTGTTTAGCTCATCATTTTCTCGTTTCAGATCTGTAATGATCTTCAGCCAGTAATTCTCCATTTCAGATTGTTCGGTTTGTGTTGATGATTCTTGGAAGACCCTAGGGCTCGGAGGGTCCTCACTTTCTTGGTCTTCACTGCTGTAGTCGGTGTCGTTATCTTCATCACCTTCATAGCCACCCATCAGTTCTTTGTAGCGGAGGATAGACTTCCAAGATTTGCCTTTTCCTTTGCCCTTTGCAATCGATTTGGGTTCAATATCTTCTGTATTGCCTTCCAGATTAGGTTGCTCTCGATAGTTGGGGTCTTCAGCTATGTCAGTACTTTGTAGTATGTCTGTTAAAAAGGTGTCCAACACCGGGTCATTAAGTAGATCTTGGTCAATGTCCAAGAGATCATCTTCACAGCCATCAATGTTTCTCCCTAGTGGGGACTCTTCGTTCTTCTGGATGGACGCGCTGATGTCATCTAGTATGGCATCTTGAATCTCCTTCATACCTTGTTCGCATATGTTAGGAAAGTCCGCGGGATCAATGTCATCATTGTCTGGAAGTGGGGGTCTATCAGCAACCTGAGGTATAGACTCATGGTTAGGAGCTTGCAAGTTGGGTTCCTTTAAAGGTGAGCCATGTGTTCCAGGTTGGGCAGCTTCTGCAGTATCCATGCTTTCTTGTTCTTTTACGATGGTATCAACTAACTCTACTATAAGGTCTTGCACTACCTCTTCCACTGATTGTTTACTTTCTTCTTCTACCTTTTTGCTGCTTGCTTGAGCTTCTGCGTTTGCAGCTTCATTGAATTTCATAAGTAGTGCTTTCTTTGGACAGGTTGGTGACTTTGAAGGGGTGTTCAATGATTTGACTGGCAGAGGTTCTTCCTTTAAGGGAGCCACCTTTTCTACGTTAGTTGCAGGCTTTGTAGACGATAGTTTGGGAATGCGTGCGCTTGGTAGAGGGGGTCTTTGTATTTTGGAAGATGTGGATGCAGGTTCTTTTGACTTTTTTACTACCATTTGCTGCTTAGGTTGGATTTTTACTCCAGGTTGTTTCATTTTAGCTCGGAGGAGTGGACTTTCGACAGAGGTTTTCTTATGTATTATTCTTGTAAGTTCCGATCTGCGTAGAGGGGTACCTTTCATCGGACATAGACGTTTGATTTTCTCCAGAGTAGATTCCTTTTTAAAATATCTCATGTTGCAGGAGCCTGTGTTAGGCTTAAACTTCTTCTTGCTCTTTGGTTTCATCACTGGTTGTTCCACAAGTTCCTCTACATAGACCGGATCTGAACTGGATTGTGATCCTTCTTTATCGTCTTGACTTGATTCATTGTTAGGAGGGGTCCTTTTTCTTTTCCTTTTACCGCCAGTTTGCTTTGTAGTAGGGATCTTTTTCATGAAATTCTTGTAGAAGTTTGGTAGTTGGGGTACTACGGGTTTGCTAGTGTTGACTGGCTTTGAGAGGAGACTTCTGCTTGGGTTGGGGGCAGTGTCTGAGCTGGTGGAAGGTTTGTCCAACTCGTCCATAAGTTCTCCGAAGGTGGATGACTTCATCGCAGGCTATGTCTATACACAGGAGGTTAAAAGTGGGGTACTTTGGGTCACAGTTTTGAATTTGAGTTGAGAGTTGTAGGATGGGTACTATTTAACTTTGATTATGTTGAAATTTTTTGAAGTTGTTCAGTCAGAGACTTGAAGTGAACTGTCTTTGGAACGCTTTTTTATGTAAGAGTCCGTACTTTGGAGTTTTTCAGTGCGCCATCTTTTGCTGGGGTGTAGAACTAGCTCTAGTTTTTCTTGGCATTTCGCACCTTCATGAAGCAGTATATTTTATTTATTTCTCTTTGAATTGTATTTCGTACTTGACTATCTTCGCATGCTTGGAGTAGTTGTTGTTCTTTAGGTGTTGTGCCTAGGTTACTTCGTAGTATCCCTTCTATTTGGTCAATGATTCTCTTTCTCCTGGGTGTGAGGTATTGACATTCCCAGAGTAGGTTAGGTTAGGTTAGGTTAGGTTAGGTTAGGTTAGGTTAGGTTAGGTTAGGTTAGGTTAGGTTAGGTTAGGTTAGGTTAGGTTAGGTTAGGTTAGGTTAGGTTAGGTTAGGTTAGGTTAGGTTAGGTTAGGTTAGGTTAGGTTAGGTTAGGTTAGGTTAGGTTAGGTTAGGTTAGGTTAGGTTAGGTTAGGTTAGGTTAGGTTAGGTTAGGTTAGGTTAGGTTAGGTTAGGTTAGGTTAGGTTAGGTTAGGTTAGGTTAGGTTAGGTTAGGTTAGGTTAGGTTAGGTTAGGTTAGGTTAGGTTAGGTTAGGTTAGGTTAGGTTAGGTTAGGTTAGGTTAGGTTAGGTTAGGTTAGGTTAGGTTAGGTTAGGTTAGGTTAGGTTAGGTTAGGTTAGGTTAGGTTAGGTTAGGTTAGGTTAGGTTAGGTTAGGTTAGGTTAGGTTAGGTTAGGTTAGGTTAGGTTAGGTTAGGTTAGGTTAGGTTAGGTTAGGTTAGGTTAGGTTAGGTTAGGTTAGGTTAGGTTAGGTTAGGTTAGGTTAGGTTAGGTTAGGTTAGGTTAGGTTAGGTTAGGTTAGGTTAGGTTAGGTTAGGTTAGGTTAGGTTAGGTTAGGTTAGGTTAGGTTAGGTTAGGTTAGGTTAGGTTAGGTTAGGTTAGGTTAGGTTAGGTTAGGTTAGGTTAGGTTAGGTTAGGTTAGGTTAGGTTAGGTTAGGTTAGGTTAGGTTAGGTTAGGTTAGGTTAGGTTAGGTTAGGTTAGGTTAGGTTAGGTTAGGTTAGGTTAGGTTAGGTTAGGTTAGGTTAGGTTAGGTTAGGTTAGGTTAGGTTAGGTTAGGTTAGGTTAGGTTAGGTTAGGTTAGGTTAGGTTAGGTTAGGTTAGGTTAGGTTAGGTTAGGTTAGGTTAGGTTAGGTTAGGTTAGGTTAGGTTAGGTTAGGTTAGGTTAGGTTAGGTTAGGTTAGGTTAGGTTAGGTTAGGTTAGGTTAGGTTAGGTTAGGTTAGGTTAGGTTAGGTTAGGTTAGGTTAGGTTAGGTTAGGTTAGGTTAGGTTAGGTTAGGTTAGGTTAGGTTAGGTTAGGTTAGGTTAGGTTAGGTTAGGTTAGGTTAGGTTAGGTTAGGTTAGGTTAGGTTAGGTTAGGTTAGGTTAGGTTAGGTTAGGTTAGGTTAGGTTAGGTTAGGTTAGGTTAGGTTAGGTTAGGTTAGGTTAGGTTAGGTTAGGTTAGGTTAGGTTAGGTTAGGTTAGGTTAGGTTAGGTTAGGTTAGGTTAGGTTAGGTTAGGTTAGGTTAGGTTAGGTTAGGTTAGGTTAGGTTAGGTTAGGTTAGGTTAGGTTAGGTTAGGTTAGGTTAGGTTAGGTTAGGTTAGGTTAGGTTAGGTTAGGTTAGGTTAGGTTAGGTTAGGTTAGGTTAGGTTAGGTTAGGTTAGGTTAGGTTAGGTTAGGTTAGGTTAGGTTAGGTTAGGTTAGGTTAGGTTAGGTTAGGTTAGGTTAGGTTAGGTTAGGTTAGGTTAGGTTAGGTTAGGTTAGGTTAGGTTAGGTTAGGTTAGGTTAGGTTAGGTTAGGTTAGGTTAGGTTAGGTTAGGTTAGGTTAGGTTAGGTTAGGTTAGGTTAGGTTAGGTTAGGTTAGGTTAGGTTAGGTTAGGTTAGGTTAGGTTAGGTTAGGTTAGGTTAGGTTAGGTTAGGTTAGGTTAGGTTAGGTTAGGTTAGGTTAGGTTAGGTTAGGTTAGGTTAGGTTAGGTTAGGTTAGGTTAGGTTAGGTTAGGTTAGGTTAGGTTAGGTTAGGTTAGGTTAGGTTAGGTTAGGTTAGGTTAGGTTAGGTTAGGTTAGGTTAGGTTAGGTTAGGTTAGGTTAGGTTAGGTTAGGTTAGGTTAGGTTAGGTTAGGTTAGGTTAGGTTAGGTTAGGTTAGGTTAGGTTAGGTTAGGTTAGGTTAGGTTAGGTTAGGTTAGGTTAGGTTAGGTTAGGTTAGGTTAGGTTAGGTTAGGTTAGGTTAGGTTAGGTTAGGTTAGGTTAGGTTAGGTTAGGTTAGGTTAGGTTAGGTTAGGTTAGGTTAGGTTAGGTTAGGTTAGGTTAGGTTAGGTTAGGTTAGGTTAGGTTAGGTTAGGTTAGGTTAGGTTAGGTTAGGTTAGGTTAGGTTAGGTTAGGTTAGGTTAGGTTAGGTTAGGTTAGGTTAGGTTAGGTTAGGTTAGGTTAGGTTAGGTTAGGTTAGGTTAGGTTAGGTTAGGTTAGGTTAGGTTAGGTTAGGTTAGGTTAGGTTAGGTTAGGTTAGGTTAGGTTAGGTTAGGTTAGGTTAGGTTAGGTTAGGTTAGGTTAGGTTAGGTTAGGTTAGGTTAGGTTAGGTTAGGTTAGGTTAGGTTAGGTTAGGTTAGGTTAGGTTAGGTTAGGTTAGGTTAGGTTAGGTTAGGTTAGGTTAGGTTAGGTTAGGTTAGGTTAGGTTAGGTTAGGTTAGGTTAGGTTAGGTTAGGTTAGGTTAGGTTAGGTTAGGTTAGGTTAGGTTAGGTTAGGTTAGGTTAGGTTAGGTTAGGTTAGGTTAGGTTAGGTTAGGTTAGGTTAGGTTAGGTTAGGTTAGGTTAGGTTAGGTTAGGTTAGGTTAGGTTAGGTTAGGTTAGGTTAGGTTAGGTTAGGTTAGGTTAGGTTAGGTTAGGTTAGGTTAGGTTAGGTTAGGTTAGGTTAGGTTAGGTTAGGTTAGGTTAGGTTAGGTTAGGTTAGGTTAGGTTAGGTTAGGTTAGGTTAGGTTAGGTTAGGTTAGGTTAGGTTAGGTTAGGTTAGGTTAGGTTAGGTTAGGTTAGGTTAGGTTAGGTTAGGTTAGGTTAGGTTAGGTTAGGTTAGGTTAGGTTAGGTTAGGTTAGGTTAGGTTAGGTTAGGTTAGGTTAGGTTAGGTTAGGTTAGGTTAGGTTAGGTTAGGTTAGGTTAGGTTAGGTTAGGTTAGGTTAGGTTAGGTTAGGTTAGGTTAGGTTAGGTTAGGTTAGGTTAGGTTAGGTTAGGTTAGGTTAGGTTAGGTTAGGTTAGGTTAGGTTAGGTTAGGTTAGGTTAGGTTAGGTTAGGTTAGGTTAGGTTAGGTTAGGTTAGGTTAGGTTAGGTTAGGTTAGGTTAGGTTAGGTTAGGTTAGGTTAGGTTAGGTTAGGTTAGGTTAGGTTAGGTTAGGTTAGGTTAGGTTAGGTTAGGTTAGGTTAGGTTAGGTTAGGTTAGGTTAGGTTAGGTTAGGTTAGGTTAGGTTAGGTTAGGTTAGGTTAGGTTAGGTTAGGTTAGGTTAGGTTAGGTTAGGTTAGGTTAGGTTAGGTTAGGTTAGGTTAGGTTAGGTTAGGTTAGGTTAGGTTAGGTTAGGTTAGGTTAGGTTAGGTTAGGTTAGGTTAGGTTAGGTTAGGTTAGGTTAGGTTAGGTTAGGTTAGGTTAGGTTAGGTTAGGTTAGGTTAGGTTAGGTTAGGTTAGGTTAGGTTAGGTTAGGTTAGGTTAGGTTAGGTTAGGTTAGGTTAGGTTAGGTTAGGTTAGGTTAGGTTAGGTTAGGTTAGGTTAGGTTAGGTTAGGTTAGGTTAGGTTAGGTTAGGTTAGGTTAGGTTAGGTTAGGTTAGGTTAGGTTAGGTTAGGTTAGGTTAGGTTAGGTTAGGTTAGGTTAGGTTAGGTTAGGTTAGGTTAGGTTAGGTTAGGTTAGGTTAGGTTAGGTTAGGTTAGGTTAGGTTAGGTTAGGTTAGGTTAGGTTAGGTTAGGTTAGGTTAGGTTAGGTTAGGTTAGGTTAGGTTAGGTTAGGTTAGGTTAGGTTAGGTTAGGTTAGGTTAGGTTAGGTTAGGTTAGGTTAGGTTAGGTTAGGTTAGGTTAGGTTAGGTTAGGTTAGGTTAGGTTAGGTTAGGTTAGGTTAGGTTAGGTTAGGTTAGGTTAGGTTAGGTTAGGTTAGGTTAGGTTAGGTTAGGTTAGGTTAGGTTAGGTTAGGTTAGGTTAGGTTAGGTTAGGTTAGGTTAGGTTAGGTTAGGTTAGGTTAGGTTAGGTTAGGTTAGGTTAGGTTAGGTTAGGTTAGGTTAGGTTAGGTTAGGTTAGGTTAGGTTAGGTTAGGTTAGGTTAGGTTAGGTTAGGTTAGAGTTAGGTTAGGTTAGGTTAGGTTAGGTTAGGTTAGGTTAGGTTAGGTTAGGTTAGGTTAGGTTAGGTTAGGTTAGGTTAGGTTAGGTTAGGTTAGGTTAGGTTAGGTTAGGTTAGGTTAGGTTAGGTTAGGTTAGGTTAGGTTAGGTTAGGTTAGGTTAGGTTAGGTTAGGTTAGGTTAGGTTAGGTTAGGTTAGGTTAGGTTAGGTAGGTTAGGTTAGGTTAGGTTAGGTTAGGTTAGGTTAGGTTAGGTTAGGTTAGGTTAGGTTAGGTTAGGTTAGGTTAGGTTAGGTTAGGTTAGGTTAGGTTAGGTTAGGTTAGGTTAGGTTAGGTTAGGTTAGGTTAGGTTAGGTTAGGTTAG
>NC_142959.1:29470000-29475000 GCF_039701765.1 Tetranychus urticae | reverse complement strand
TTATGGTAACATTCGACATAAAAGGAGCTTTCGATACAGTCCGATGGAATGACATCAACCGTATCATTGCAGAGAAGGGGTTCGACGCACGTATACAAATGATGGTCAGATCTTATTTATGTGACAGGAAGACTACTTTGCTATATAACGAGGCTGAATTTGAGATAACTAATACTCGAGGAACCATTCAAGGTAGTTGCCTGGGGCCAACCTTATGGAATCTCATCATGAATGAACTCCTATTATCAGAAGGTCATCGAGATGTATACATACAAGCGTACGCTGATGATCTTACATTAGTTGCAAATCTACCGAAGGTCAATAACGTATACAAAACGGATGTACTACAAGCCGAGTTACAGAGAATTTCCAGCTGGGCTAGTAAACACAGTTTGAACTTTGCTGCTGAGAAAACGCAAGCAGTTAGGTTTGGAAGAGGTCCTCCACTTGCCATATTTTTTGAAGATGAAGAAATCCAGTTCACCAGTAGTGTTAAAATACTTGGAATTAATTTTGATGAGCACCTCAATTGGAATGCGCATATTAACAGCACCATTCAAAATATTAGGAAGTCACTTCAGGGAGCTAACAACACCCTGGGTTGGCCGAAACCAAGACTGCAAGTTCTCAAAATCATATATCAAGGAGTGATTCTTCCAAAGATTACCTATGGCTCTGAAATATACTTCGAGGGAATAACCAAAGAAGGTATTAGGAGACTAAACTCACTACAATGTACAATACTTCGACGGATGTCCTCCCTTTATCGGACGACTCCAAACTCCACTGTCCTCACATTAACTGACTCGAGTCCATTGGAGAATGTTTTAAGCTACAGGGCATTTCAGCTAATTTTACCGATGTTAAATGGCTATATCTTTGCCCCATAGTGACCTTGAGGTTAGATATTTTGTTTATAGAAATTTCGGCGATACTCAATTGTCATATTTCAAGGTCAAGGTCATTCAAGGTCATTTGTCGGAAATCTTTCCTAATGTGTTTAGAGGTCAAAAGAAAGTCAAATCATAATTTTCAAGGTCAAATTATCATACTGAGCGAGTTTACATCATTCTGTCACAAGTGCTTCGTGAGATATCTTGATTTGAACATAAAGAACGTGATCAATGCAGAGCTTCGTTAGAGTTACCCAGTCATTACCACGTGGAGGTGAAGTTGCGATTGAATGACCTTTGGGCAGTTTTGATGACCCGGATGCCCTTGCCTACCGGGTACAGCTATTTAACTGTAATCCTTGTGCATCTTCAGTTGCTTTCCTTCCAAAGCCACACAGGCTGCACACCTAACAGCAACTGAAGCACAAGCCTTCCTTATTTCTTCCTGATCAATCTCATGGAACTCTTCGTAGATGAACTCTTTGAGGTCATCTACGGTTCGAGGTCCTCGCGCAAAAACTCTGTCTTTCAGACGCCCCCAGAGGTAAAAGTCACAAACGGTCAGGTCAGGAGATCTTGGAGGCCAATCCCAAGGTCCTCTTCTTCCGAGCCACTCAGGGAATGTCTCATCCAAGAGTTCCGTGACCTGTTTTGCGAAATGAGCAGGAGCTCCATCCTGTTGCCAGATGAAGTACTCCTGCCAATCTTCTCTTACCTCTGCGAGCTTCGGAAAGACAAAAGTTTCGAGCATCGCTCGATAAGAGTCCCCTTTGACATTCTCAGTGTAAAAATAAGGCCCGATTCTCCCTCCTGCCCAAACCCCACACCACACCATAATCTTTTCAGAGCCAAGATTATCTGCCTCGAAAGTCCTATTTGGATTTGACGAGTCCCAATAGACACAATTGTGCCTATTGACAGTCTGCGATAAAGAAAATATCGCCTCGTCAGTCCAAATAACCCTTCCAAGGAGATCATCTTGGTCTTCAAGTCGGACTAAAACCGAATCACACCACTCAACTCGTCTGTCAAAGTCGTCCTCATTGAGTTTATGCATGAGTTTGATGTGATACGGTTTGAGTTTAAGATCTTTTCTCAAAATCCGCCATGCTGTGGTGTGGGACATACCAGACAAACTTGCTATTCGCGATGCGGAAAGAGATAAGCCATCCTGAGATGCCTTAGCAGCAATATTGCGAACATTCTCAATTGCTTCCTCAGTCCGCACCACTCTTTCCCTCTTTCTCTGGTATGTAACTGAGCCGTACTCTCTGAAAACTTTGTAAAGGTGCCTGAACGTTCCAGGAGCGATTTTGAGGAATCTCTGATTCCAGGCACTTCTGGCGACCCTCAATGCTTGAGTGCATGATTTTTTCGATTCCAGAAAGAATTCCAATAAATCAATTTTTTGTGCTTTCGAAAACTTATGCGACATTTTGATAATAATTTGATAGATGAAAATAACTTGATAACAAGAAATGTAATGAAAGTTTAATGAAATTTTGAATTGCGATATCTCACGAAGCACTTGTGACAGAATGATGTAAACTCGCTCAGTATGATAATTTGACCTTGAAAATTATGATTTGACTTTCTTTTGACCTCTAAACACATTAGGAAAGATTTCCGACAAATGACCTTGAATGACCTTGACCTTGAAATATGACAATTGAGTATCGCCGAAATTTCTATAAACAAAATATCTAACCTCAAGGTCACTATGGGGCAAAGATATAGCCATTTAACATCGGTAAAATTAGCTGAAATGCCCTGTACAATATGCTTAAATACAAAATACTCAGTGGGAAAGCGCATCCCTCAGACCCCGCTATGATCATTCCTGGAGATCGACCTTTAGAAGACAAAATAGTTAAAGGTTTTTCTGCAACCTCAGTATTATGTCTGCAGACAAAAGGACAGAAATATTTTAGTGACCCGTTATGGATGCAAACGTCAGATGAAGATACCTGGCAAATCTACACAGATGGTAGCAAGTCGCCCGATGGAGTTGGTTTTGGTTTCTGTGTAATCAATAACAGCGGCACCATCATTAAGAAATACAACGGCCCCCTTTTCAGCTATGCAACAATTTACCAAGCCGAATGTTATGCAATTTCACAAGCATTGAAATACCTTATCAGCAAACGCTACAAAGCTGCGAAAGTCATGCAAATAATGACTGATTCTGAATCTCTGTTTGCAGCTTTTCACACTTGTACACTGCAACACGAATTGATTGAAGTCATCAGGCGGCAAATAGCTGAATTGAGAACTCACGGCTTTTCAGTTATTTTGAACTGGGTGAAAGCACATGTAGGTATCATTGGCAATGAACAAGCAGATGCACTGGCAAAGAAAGGAGTTAGCGCGAAGAAAAACATTACTTATGACAAAGTTCCACGAAGTTTTATCAAGAGTCGACTTAAACATCAGCTCGAGAGCGATACAAAAATCAGCTGGATGCAGAACAAATCTAAATCATTTTTGGATGACATCGATCTCAACCCTGGGTGGATGAGGAAGGTCAGCGAATCACCAAGCAAAGAACTGTTATGGCTCATCGGTGGTCACGGTCCTTTTCCTCATTATCTGTGCAGGATGAAAATAATCAGGAACTGTGAATGTTACTGTCGTCATGTTAACCCGAACACTCTCCATTACCTTGATGACTGTGATGTTCTCGAGCAAACTGCAAGGAACATACTACAAAAGTTTAATAGTGCGAATCGGCCTTACTTCAAGCTAAGTCAACTGATAACAGCAAAATTTCCAGATAATATTCATGAGTTGAACTGGGTCGCAAAAACATTAATTCGAAAATTCAAAGTTTTAAACGCAGCCCACTTTGGTGCGTGAAGTTATGTAAACTATTTAGTAACACCACAGAGTAACTCCAGCGAGTCACTTATACCAAGTCTCAGCAGATATTTCCATTAACTTTGAAGTTCATCCAAATATTGTAGTCACTTCAAAAATGTACGATGCAATCGGGAGCGCAGCCACTGCGCATGCGCATATGACTTCAACGCGTATAAAGATCAGCGAAAAGTTCCACTCAACACGCGACTTGCATCTCTTAACCGTTCATATCTGTTCGTCTTCTGCGTGAAACAAAATTTTGATTCTGTTTGAATCTACTCAATATAGAATCAACATACAGTTCTGTTACACAAATACTTGTAAAAACCTCATTGTGGACATCGTCAAATGTCAAGTTTTGATGTTGATGTGATCTTAATGGCCAAGCGTGAGGATCTATCATGTCCGTTTGTTGCTCCATGTAAAGGAAATCAAGTTTATACAAAGAAAATGCAACTGCAGGTATATCACGATGTAATAGAAGAAGGTGTTAAATTCAAAGAAGCCTGGATTGCTATCATCAAATTCAGAAGACTTTTCAGACAAGCTTGCAAATGTAATGAAAAGGTCCTCCGAGCAAGACGTAAATTACCCCACTCTGAATGGATAACGATTCGTACTCAAGTAATCACTAGTCGATGTAACTTACAGTTGGTACGTCCTATTGATTGAAGGTGATTGTTAATAATCGCATAGATTAAATCATATAATGCAGAACACAACCATGTAAGAAAGAAGGATTGACGAACTCCAATAGTAACTACTAAGTCATTTGACGTAACTCGCACACAATTAGCTAGAATTAACCAAAATCATATCACCTCTGCTTTAACATTATCTCCATTATAACAACACAAATAAAAAGTCCCTCTCAAAACTTTTACTTTTCCTGGAAATACCTTAAAAGTATAAGGACCTATGGATATACTCCATTCAAGGTCATCCGAAATAACTGCACAACCTCGAAAGATTGTTGCAAATACATTTTAGGCAACAAGAGGCATGGATGAACTCCAATTTGTAAAGGCATAATTGCCTTCTTCTGATGTACTCCATTTTAAATGTCCTCAATCAAGGACCTCGAAGATTGTCATCCTCATCTCTCGTTTTTGAGTCCCTAACTTACGGAGTGACTCCGAAAATTCGGAGGAACTCCACCCTTTTTGTAACCAGCGCCTGAGTTCTTTGGGCTTACCATATTATTGTTTAACTTCATATAATAAAAGTATTTTACCTTTAAAAAAAAAA